>NC_056741.1:638412937-638440437 GCF_019279795.1 Protopterus annectens | reverse complement strand
CCTTTTTCATCACTGTCCTATCAACCCTGTTTCGCATCTTTAATCTGGTGAAAAAAAGATTCACACACCACAAACATGGCCAGAAATGGCCCATAAATCAAACATCTTTATTTCTGTCTTCAGCATTTGCTCAACATTTGACATCAAGCAGCACTACCACCAATACTTCAATAATATTAACTGCCACTGTCCATCTTATGGCAAAAACTGCTGAATTTGTAGCACTATGAGGAGGCAGTAATTTTTATATGTATAACCCGGTCCAGGTTTAATGCACACTGTATAGGATGTTTCATTTCTCATTACTGTAATGAAGTCTGATATATACATACTCACCTGCTTCATACCTTTCTCAGTGTCACTTCAAATGTGTGAGATTTATTAGCTGAAATATAATTTCCTTTGTGGTGTGCTCAAATAATGCTCAGGTGTACAGAATGTTGTGCAAGATTGGCAGGTTTTCAAATCCAGTATTATGTACATTAATTAATGTTTTCATTCTCGTGGCATTTTACCTTGTGAAGTACTGGCTAGATATGTTAGTCCTCTAACATTATCCTGCTTATTCCTTATTTAATCTACCAGTATCCCATTCCTTCTTGCTTCATATTTTGAACGCTTTACTGTAATCAGCATGACAGAAGTTGTAATGATGACACACAAAACATAAACACCACATACCTGAGCAGAAATGGCTCAGAAACATAAATGGCTATATGTTTGTACTCATCTACTGTGTAGCTCTTGACATTCAGCACCAAAGACCACTGCTACTTACTTACTTTTCTAAGTTAAAAACCTCAAAAAATAATTGCCCACACGCTAATATTTTGCCATTTGCTGCACAAATAAGCTTGGCATTAGTGCACCTTGTATGGATTATTGACTTATTGCAGTCAAGCTATGAGAAGTTCTCTCTGAGGCAGTCTAGTTACTCCATAATGTAAATGATTTTGGCCCTGAAACACATTACCCTTCCAACTGTGTTCCAATGAAGTGGCACATTTGGATACATAATTACTAAGCAGTATTAATGAGTGTAGTATATATGTTTTGCATGTCTGGCTTGTAGTTACCTTGCACATTGTACAAACATCACAAAGACTTGTCAGTGAACCACAAAATAACACCAGAATTTCTTACAATGATCATAAGATGATCAATCAAGAATACATGGGTGGCTCTCCAATGATTGTCATCTGTGACTATCATCCATAACATAACTGCTCAATACACCTTAATATGGCATTCACAGATATCATTCACAACATAAAATGTATGTAAACTGTGTGATGTATGAGTTATTGCTACAGTGTGTTGTGAGTTATGGTCAACACATTGATGTTTTGTCTGGCTGTCACACAACATTGACCATTCACCGAAACGTATGCCATGTAAAGTAACAACTATGTGTTGTCTAACACCTGTAATAAAGCCTCTTTGCTGGCATCAGCAGTTGAAATCCTGCAGTGACTAACTAGTGAGAATATGTATGACTATAATGAGAGGTAGGACTGGCTTATCCAACAGATCTGGTATGTACATTTCTACTCAGGGGGACAGTTATACATGGAGAGGGCCCCCCAACAATTTCAATCAATTTTAGGCCATACATTTGCTTTGCAACACAATGATAATGTTATTGCTTCAAATGTGTTCTGTCTGTCACTTGTAGGGAAATTTTTTCCTCTGGCATAAGCAACTAATACATTTTTTTAGACTGTGGACTTAGATAGACAGGTATTCAAATCCAACAATGACTAGTGAGAGTGAGCATGACTATATTGACAAGTAGGACTGGCTTCTCCAACAGAGCTAGTGTGTGCTTTTCTACTGAGGAGAAACATTTACATGGAGAGAGGGTTCTCAATAGTTGTAGGTCCTATGCCTGTTTTGCAACACAACAATGATGATATCCCTTCAAATTTGTTCTGTCTCACACTTGCAGCAAGGCTTTGTTCCTCTGGCATTAGCAGCTAATACACAGTTCTCTACAGTATTGACTTAAATAGGCAAGTGTTCAAATTCAGCATGATAAATTAGTAAGGGTGTATGTGACTATAGTGAAAGGTAGGGTACTGGCTTATCCAACACATCTGCTTCATAATCTTCCACTCAGAGGGAACATTTACATGAGAAGAGGGCTCTTCCAACAATTTGAATCCATTTTGCACAAAACATCTGCTTTGCTACATGATGATGATGTCAACCCATCAAATTTGTTCTGTCTCACACTTGAAGTAAGACTTCTCCTGTGAGTAAGCAGATAATACATAGCTCTATAGAGTGTGCCTAGACAGTCAGAGGTCCAAATCTGGCAATGTATAACTATTGTATATGTGTAAGTGACAGATAGGACTGGCTTACCCAACAGATGGTGATGTGGCAGATTCATACTTGTGCGAACACTAACATAGCAAAATGAGTTTGGGCCCTCAAACAACATTTTAAGGAATCTCATAAGTATTCAAAAACAATGCATAAGTCATCCCTTAAAATGTGTATGCTTTATGACACCTGTACAGTAAAGTATCCTGTGGTACAAGTAATTAATACACACCTCTCTAGATTGTGGACTTAGGAAGGGGTTCACAACCAACAATGTTTAATTACTGTGGTTGTATAACAGATAATTGAAATTAGATAAAACTGACTTCTTATACAGATGTGATGTGCTTAATTAAACATAGAGGTAATAAGTGCATAGCTACAGGATTTTGCTCACTCAAACACATTTTTTATGTGAGCCATATGCCTTCAAAAACAACACTGAATTCATCCCTTCAAGTGTTTACTTTTTGACACTTTTACTTATGATTTCTTCCATGGCAGAGCAGTTAATAAGCAGCTCATTAAAGTGCGGACCTAGACAGGCAGGCGGTCAAATATGGTAATGTATGTGTGTAACACAATAGTGACAGATAGGACAGGCTTACCCAAAAGATGGCAGCATGGCTGACTCACACTTGTGTGAACACTAACATGTCTAAAGGTTTTTGAGTCCTCAGACAACATTTTAAGGAGGCATAACCATTCCAATACACTGCTGATGTAATTCCCACAAGTGTGTACTTTATGACACTTCAGATACAATTATTTCTGTGGCATTAGTGATTCATATACAGCTCTATGGACTATACACTTAGATATGCAGTTGTTTCAGTCTGGTAAGGTGTAACTACTTATTATGCCATTGAATACTAACAAGCAAGACTGGTTTCTCCAAGATAATTGATGTTTACAATTTGCTTTACTGGAAAAAGTACAATTAGGGAGAAAAATACCAAGTTTTATATTCTCTTTAATGGAAGGCATATGAATTCAAACACAGTGCTCAGGTTATCCTTTTCAAACTGGGATATGAATGCTTTTGTGGCATCATCAGTAACTGCAGAATTCAAGAGGAAGTTGATGTACATTGCACATGTCTGAATCCAGTAGTGTATACCTTTTATTGTTTTGTTCACAATATACTGGTAAGAGGCAATATGGTTAAGTCAGCAGATCTTTTTGTATGTCATGCTACATAGTGGTAAAAATGTGTCATAATGCACATGGGTGGGTGAAGTTTAACCATTAATTGATGTACTTCCTTATGACTATACCCAGTATAATGATGTATTCCATTGCATGATAGTTAGCACAAAGCACCTTAAGTACTCAATGATGGGCAATTGTTATTGTCTGTTGTCATTTTGTAGAAAAAAATGCTAAGAATTTTCCATTGGCAGCATGGATCTGCTGACTGCTATGCAATGGAGGTAGTGGCTGATGTTTGGAAGATACCAACATCGTTACAGGACAATGTACATCTGTTGTATGCAAACTCTAGCATTTTCCACAGGCCACTTACAATTTGATGGTACTGTTGCACCTGTCTGTGAGGTGTGTTGTATGTTGTGATGCCAGTATTAGGATATGTTGCAAAATACTCAATTAAGTAAACATTTTTTTATATACAACATAATAGTAAGATGCCATCAGAGGTGTACTTTGTCATATTGAATTAACTGTGTATGTGTGGCAGTAGCAGGAAGTGCACACATAATATGATGCTTACATAAGCACAAATGCTTTACATGCCAGTCACATAAAATAAAGTGAAATGTTGCATGCAGCAGTTTTCCTTACACATTACTGACATTAGGCAGACTTGTTTTGTGATTAATTCTCTTAAGAGGTAAGGTTCAGGAGTGGTCTTGCTATCACACTTGTAATCATGACTATAGGCATATATTGACGTACATACACACATGCACAATAGATGTCACTGGATTGCTTCTGGGTGACTTGTGTCTGTCAGGATTTC
This sequence comes from Protopterus annectens, assembly GCF_019279795.1. Taxonomy (NCBI): domain Eukaryota; kingdom Metazoa; phylum Chordata; order Ceratodontiformes; family Protopteridae; genus Protopterus; species Protopterus annectens. The sequence continues at coordinate 638,436,128 of NC_056741.1, read as the reverse complement.
TTAGTATATTTTTCATGAGATGTTTCACACCCCTCATGTACATACATATCATCTGTTATATTTTATAAATCTATGCTGATGCATTGCAACATAGTAATCTACTCATTTTCTGTTCAATGTGACACTTGCATTCAGTGGCATATTCTTGTGGATTGCACTACATATTGCTTTGGGAAGTGTTACCTGTCTTACTTCGTAACCTTCACAACATTCATTTGCTGCCACAAATGATATTGTTTCCACTACCAGTACTTATATGGGCAGCATGCCTAAGTGTTCTTGAGTTTTCTCAGATGAACAACAATTTTATGTATATGCATTCTCATTAAACCTGAACTGGAATGGGAATTTGTAAACTGTATTACTTGCATGTCTATTCAAACAACACAGTTTCCTTCTGAATATTTACTGCCTATGTTTTCTTTCTCAGTGTACATGACAATGCCACTGAAGTTCCGACATGCCCACTGCTACACTCACTGAAATGTAGAACTGTATCTACCTTTTTTGCACACTTGTATTGTGAAACTCCCTTGGATCTCTAGTTTGTGTATACTCCTTTGTTCACATTGTAGTATAGTGGCTACTTTGTCAATTTTAAACATAAGGGGGAGTAGTGGGGGAAGGTGGTAGGAAATCTCCAAACATACTCATTTTTTTAAACAATGGCTGCTATAACCACCTGTCATGGTCAGGATACAGATCGATCCTACTTGGGCCCCTGAACATGGTGATCCAAGACAAATGACCAAAATCCTCCAAAGATGATACCTAATACCTCCCACCTAGATTATAAAGCCCTTCTGGTTAAGGTTTCTCTAAGAAAATTAAGGAACTGATAAAATTAAGTAACACCTGGGCATACTGCCCATACAAGTACTGATAGTGGAAACAACACCAGTTGTGGCAGCAGCTTTGCAGCACTTATCCATCTTGTAAGCAAAACCTAAAATAAAAAAGGGGTGAAAATGAGAACTGAGAACACAGGCATTCTTTTAGTGTTCAGTTTGTGTTCTTATTGTATTATTATTTGGTTGTTTCATTATTATTTCTTCCACTGTTTGTCCATTTCTTGATTTTTCAAATTAATTTCTATTAGTCTGGCTGAGATTTGTTTACTTTGGGTGTCTAAACTCTCTAGCTGGTCAACCTCACGGATACCCTATAACATATCAGGGAAACATGAGCCACATGTAGAGAAGAAGGTATTTTGATTTCAACAGTTTAAAATGTTAGCATTTTGACATTTCAGCAGACATTCAGTACACTGATTTTCAATAGTTGACATGGACCTGAAAAGCTGCTGGTCAAGTGTTTCTGCAAATACTACTGAACTGAAATACATTTGGAGGAGAAATGCAATGGGTAATTTTCGATCCTTGCTACTAATTATTTAGAAAGTACTACAATTTGTGTTGCGAAAAGATATAAACAGTTTTACTGTGTGTTTTGAAAAGGGGAGTATACAGAGCATGGCAAGTAGTTTAGAAAAGCCCTGTTATAATATAAAATGTGAGCAGTGCTATTGAGAGTTTGTGAAAAGTAATTCCTTGCATCTCTGAAGTAGTACTGCTGTGTTCTGCCATTTGTATCTGTCCATCTAAAATAAATGACAGAAAACCATGCAGCTGCCACTGCTAATACCAATCAGTAATTGCAAGCTATTCATCAATACCTGCAATTAATGGCTACTAGTATCAGTTAGCAGTTACTTTGTCTCAAGAAATATAATACCAGGAATGCAACAATTCAGCAGCATTTAACATTTGGCCAACTTGTGAGAGCAAGTTGTTGTAACACAATAGCAAATAGCTAGGATCATAGGATCATAGGAAGTTACTAGGCTATTGGCCCTGAGGACCTTACAAATCTAGCCAAAATTAGCCCATGTTCCGACAAGTCAGCACCCGATGCCTCTGTCCAGTGGGGATACAGATGGAATCCCAGGGGTGTATTTTCTCTTCCCCCCATCCAGTTATCCAGGTTGCATTTAAAAAGGGTTAATGAGGTACTCTGCTTGATATGGAGAGTGACTCTATACAACAGAAGGGGGAGTCTCTGGGACACAAGTCTGTCCCACCAACAAGTCCTATTGATGTCCCAAAACATGTTGAGGTCACGTGTGCAGGTTACTCGAGTGGAGCTTGACTTGCGGATATGCAGCAGTCTCATCAAGGTGGAGAATGAAATTACTTTGTATGCCAGACAGAGGTCACCTCTGAGGAGTCTGTATGAGACTGAGTAGAGGGACAGGGCTTTTAGCCTATCAGTGTAAGGTAGATGTTTGAGGTCTTGGATTTTCCTGGTGAGGAACTTCTGTGATCTCTCCAGCTGCTGCACGTACTTTGTGAGCCACATGCCAAATGGGGCATTGTACTCAATAATGGGTCTTATAAGGGAAGAATACGGGGATGTTATGACCTCCTTGTCCCTGGATGAGATACCCTTCTTAATAAGGTGGGCCATGTAGAAAGCTTTCTGTACAATGGAGGCAATATGGTGGTCAAAAGTCAATTTGCTATCAACCTGGGTGTCCAAGTCCCTCACAACTGACTGCGTACTCAGGACCTTGTTATTAATGTGATAATTTGTGGGGACATCACTCTCCCCAAAGGGGATGATGATGCATTTTTTGGCATTCAGTTTGAGGCCATGTTTCTGGCATCAGTCATTTGTTTGGGTGAGACCCTCTTGGAGGATGTCCACATCACTAGGGGAATTGATGACAGCGCCCAGCATGCAGTCATCTCCAAACTTGGTCAGCCATAGCCCACTGGTTTTGGCCTCAGAAACGTATATCCCAAACAACAGAGGCCCCAAGACTAATCCCTGGGGTACTCTGCTCATTACAGGTCTACTGCTTGAGGTGGTTTGCCCAGTTTTGACTAGGTGGGTTCTATCAGTGAGCCAGTTTGCTACCCATCTGGTAACATACGGATTGATGCCTAGTTGAGAGAGTTTATCTATTACACCTGAGTGTGTAATAGTACTGAAGGCTTTGGCAAGGCAGTGACTGCCTCAAAGAAGTCATCCAAATTTAACAAGCATGACCTCCCCTTGATGAAACCAAACTGTATGGGGTTGAGTGTTTGGAGGCAGCCAATATCTTTGTTAATGAGGTCCATGATAATCCATTCCATGGGCTTGCAGATCAGGCTCATTAGGCTGATGCGTCTATAATTACCTGGATCAGTGGATGCACCACCTTTGTGCAATGGGATGACAGCAGCTGTCCTCCACTCAGCTGGGATGAAGCCGGTACTCAGACTAATGGTGTTGCAAGTTCCTGCCTGAGTTCATGTAGGATGCAGCCTGGGATGTTATCGGGTCCCATGGAGGATGTATTTTTTGCCTTTGAGAGAGTAGTGGTAATTTGCTCCCTAGAAATAAGGGGAGGGCGGAGGTGCTGGGGATGTCTTTATTTACTGATGGGGGAACTGAGGGGTCAAGTTTTTGCTGAACCTGTCTGCCAGCAGGTTGGATATATCTATGGCATTTGTGTATGTGGTGTCCTTGTCCACCAGTTCTGAGCAGATCTGAATGCTTCCTCTGAGACTGCGGACATATGTGAAGAAGGTCTTATTATTGCCTTTAGTAGATGTGGTCAGTTTGGACTCAAAGTTTGTTTTGGAGGATTTCACTAGTGCTCTCATTTGTTTGTTCAGGCTAAAGAAAGATTGCTTCCAATTAGGCACCTGCTCCTTCTTGGTCCTGGATAGCAATTTTTTTCCTTTTATTACAGAGTTTATTTATTGCAGATGTCCACCAGACAGGTTTACTGTGCCTTGAAGAGGATGATTTTGTCTTGTAGAGTATTCCTGATTCCATGCAGCTATATAAATGCTCGTAAAGTACTTTGGTGTAGGTTTGGACATTTGTACCAGTTCCTACAGAGAGGGAGGGGGCTGTGAAGTGTTTATAACTTCCCTCAGGAGGTTGTAATCAGCTTTGGAGAAGTTTTTATGTTTGACTGTAGCAAGGGGAGGGGGGCAGGGGAAATGGTGACTTTGAAAGTGACCGCTTTGTGGTTTGATCTTACCAGGGAGGATGACACTGTAGGAATGCTGCAGTGGTTATTCATGCTGGTTAATACTAAGTCCGAGATATTATCACCTCTTGTGGGGGTGTTGATCAACTGGTCCAAGGCATTTACATTGACGAAATCAAGGGCTTTCTGGGCATTTGTGTTTTGGCATGAGTAGTTCTTCCAGTCTATGGTTGGATAGTTAAAGTCGCCCAGGATCAGGGTAAAGGGTTGAATCTTGATAGATTTGAAGAGGTCCAGATAGGTGAAGTGAAACAAGTTAGACATCTGCAGACCTGAAAACCAGTCCACCACTGAAGAAACTGGGAACAGGCAATGATATTGTGGTCATGACCTTTGAGAGGTATGAGGAGACAAGAAAGAAGTAGCCTTCAAATAAGTGGGCCAGAGTTTTAGCTGTACAGTTTTCTTACCATGGGGTTCTCTAAAAGTTACATAGATATATGGAAGATATAGATTTTCATGATTGCCAAAGACTGAAAAAGGAACATTTACCTATACCAGATGCTTCACCAGCATCACAGGTAAACAGACTGAATCATTAAACACTCACTATGGGCAAATCAATAAGATCTCAGAAGGCTATAATATACAGAAGGAGACTTTGGTTAGACCCTGATGTGAATTTAGTAGGAAAATGCTTAGATTTCTTAGCAGAGGGTAGCTATAACACGGCACTACAAATTATGAAAATGTATGTATTCAAAATTATGTGCAAATCTCTGAACAAGTAGTAGTCTTGATAAAATATATGGATTTGTTTTTTGTTTAAAAATGCAAATCTTAAGCCAGACCTGCATGCAGCAATAGCGACTAACAACCCCTCACCTAAATATGTGTCTATGCCTGTAAGAAAACACAAAAAGTATGAGTCTATGCCTGTGAGTTAACAAAATACATTGTTATCTGAACTACTGTACTGTTTATGACAATATAACTGTACCAGTAAAATTTACTAAAAATAGTCCATCAGTCATAGAGCATCCTGAATCTGAAGGTGGACAAATAGACTGTAGTCAGGTTGAGTACTCAGCCTGTAGGAGTAGAGAGCTGCTTTTTTGACACTATGCTATTACCAAACTTTTAAATGTACTATTTTTGTAGATGGAAACATTGTATGGATTGTTAGATTCAGGAAGCACAATTAGTTCCATTAGACCACAGAATGTGTGTAAGCCTAAAACTACTGGCAAACAGAAGAAAAATGAAGTAATAAGTATACAAAGAAAGAAGAAAGAATATTCTATAGCCCAAGTAGAAAAGCAACATATTCTAAGTAAAGTACTACATCCAATAGCTTTAATGCCTAATGTAACACTCAGTACAATAACTGAGCAGGACTTTCTCCATTTGAAAGACTTGTGGAAATTTTGAGGGTGGAACAAATGCATGTATTTACTGGCAGAGATACACAACCCTATTTAAGACAAATTTGTGGACTTAGAAGCTTCAAAGGGCAGTATGGTTTGGGTCTGTATGGAAGATAATATTGAAAGTGAGTCTGAGCAAGATGTTTTAGCAGGGAAAACTATGAAAGGAGTCAGTACATGGCCAAACAGGGAAGGGCTCACAATTTATGATACTCTACATAAAGTGCCACCAAAGTACTAAGAGAAGTCAGTACAGAGATGAATAAAGAGGGGCTCATAAGAAGAGAAACATTAGAAGGAGGTAGATGAACCCTATAATTAGGAAATAGAAGGGAAGGTAGCCAGACATAGGCTCAAATAGGAAAACTAAACAAATACAAAGGCAAGACAGTAGTGTGGTTAAATCTTAAAATAGAAACAAGATGGAGACAAAAAACACTGTTATCTAAAATATTGCACAGTTTATGACAATAAAACTGTGCCAGTAAAATTTACTAAATATAGTCAACCAGCCATTCAACACCCTGTCTCTGAAGCTGGACAAATAGAATGTGGTCAGGCTGATTGAACAGAATTACTTTCATGAATTTCCCTTTTTATATAATAAGTTAGATGAAGCAGATAAAGCAATATCTGTCTTTGTTGGAGATGAAACTGGACCTTTCATCTCCCATCAGGCTATATGTGAAATTAATGCTGACCTGGCTGATTTCCACATAAGCTATGCCAATTTTTAAAAGGCTGAATGGTAAGATGACTCCCTCAGTAGGGTGAAACAAAATATATAGAGAACTGAAGAGGAGACCACCAATCCGAACAGCCCTACTTCATTCTTTGACTTAAAAAAATGATTTGCTTTATAGAGTAAGTAAAGAGACAGATGGCAGCACAGTGGTGCAGTGATTAGCATTATCAATTCACAGCAATTTTTTCTCTGGCTCAGTTTTCAACAGGGGTGTCTTCTGTGTGGAATCTGCATAACCTCCCTGTACTCATATTGGTTTTCTTTAGGTTCTCCAGTTTCTGCCTACCTCTCAAAGACAAAACTGTCAAATCTGAATTGTCTGTGCGTGTGTGTGATATGGAAGAAAGGTTTAGCAATCTACTTCTCTTTCTGACTTGCCTTAGTAAACTCCATGGATACTGTCAACTGTTTGCTGAGTCACTATAGGAAGTGCATGCAATTCATCAGCATGTATAGATGGAAAGAGAGAGAACAGATATTAAAGTTACTGGTACCAAAACCTGATGAAAAGCAAGAAAGCATAGCTGTGTAAGTAAACTTACCATAGCAGTAGATGTGTGAATGATCATTGCTGCAGTATCCTAAGCTATATGGGTTATATCCTGCAAAGACCAACATAGCCGGCCAGCTTCCAAGTATTCAGGGCACCATACACATACCCAAACCACCAGCCAGTTTGAGCTGAGCTGACTAAAAAGATGGGCTTCTGTGCCAAGTCCTTCAGAACTTTCATGCCATTAAAGAGAGGGAGGCTGCTAAGAACAACAAAAGTAAGTATTCATACCCTGGCATAAATAAACAAGAGACCAGGAAAAAAAAACAGTGGGGATGGCTGCTGCAGTACTCATAGCTACATACATAAAGTACCCTAGCTTACTACATCTGGGAGGTGGAAAAGGAAGAGTCCAGTAGCCCCTGAAGAATGGTACTAGCAAAGCCTGATCTAGACCTAGAAAAGAAAGCAAGATTGTAATGTCTTGTAAACATATGTATAGAGGATGAAGTTACTGTTTCTAGAATACTTCTAGAATCCACCCCTTTCCCAAAAGCTATAGAAGAAACCAAGGCCCTGTTAGAGCAAGCCTTGACCATGCCTGGAATAGTTTTGTTATGGTGAGTATAATAAAAGTTAATAGCCTGAGACAGCCATTTGAAAACAGTCTGTTTTGAAACAGGTTTTCCCTTATTCTTACTTTCACAAGAAATGAACAACTGATTTGAAGATCTGAAACATTTAGTTCTGTTAAGATGGTACCTGAGTTGTCTGTGGACATCCAAGGTATGGAGTATCCCGTCTCCCTGATTTTTAGGTTCAGGAAACAAAACGAGGAGATGGCTAGTTTGGCTTAAAGTAAACTTGGATACCATTTTAGGCATAAAGAAGGATTAGTTCTCAAAAAAAAAAAAAAAAAAACAGAAGAAAAAGAAGGACTAACTCTCAAAGGAACTCTGTCTCTGTGGAAAATGAGATTGGGTTGACCCACCATAAGAGCTTGCAACTCAGATGTTGTTTTTGCAGAGATCAGTGCAATCAGTAAAGCAGTTTTCCAAGTTAAGAATCTCACATCAGACAGATTAGCTGGTTTAAACAGTGAAAACGTTAGCTTCTCTAACACAAAATTAAGATCCCAAGGTGGGAGTTACCAGTATTTTTGGTGCCCTGTTATGCAAAACCCCTTTCAAAAACATTTTAGCATGAGAATGCATTGATAAATGGGAATCCATGGACAGACATGCTGAAATGGCCGACAAATGAGCTTGACGGAGGAATAAGAAATGCCAAAGGACAGTAACTCCTGTAAATATTGTAAAACCAGAGAACAATTAGACCTGTATGGGTGCTAGTTATGTTGTTGGTACCAACTAGAAAACCTTTTCCATTTGCTAATATATAAACTCACTAGATGCAGAGACATACACCCCAACCCAGGACCTACAACAGTAATCAACCCCAACTTAAACCAGCTAAATGTCCTTTACCATAGACCTACATCATATCTTCTCTTCTTAAACATCAATGTAAGAAGCATACTCAACGAAATTCAGGACCTTCATCCTTTACTTGCCCTATATAAACCAGAGGTCACAATATTAATGGAAGCATGGCTTAAACCAGAACACCACAATGATGAAATTACTGACCCTGGTTACAGTATTATTAGAATAGATAGACTAGGAAAAAAGGGAGGGGGTGTAGCGATCCTATTCCAAAATCATCTCACCATAGAACAACTGGACTACAATAACCTAGAAGTCAAAGATGTAGAATAAATCCTTGCCAAATTAAAAATAAATTCCAAGAAGCACATAATCATTGCAGGCGGCTATATCCCACCAGGCAATAACACAACTGTAATGGAAAACCTGCTTAGCTGGATGTCTAACACCCTTCCACATGAAACCATACTATCAGGGGACTTTAATATCGACTGGATAAATTGCTCCAGCCACAATCCCTCTGCCTTTCTAAACCTCCACAGGTTTACCCAAACCATACTCACTCCCACTAGAACTGACAAAGCATCCAAATGCCTGTCAATCTTGGACTGGATCCTAGTCAGGCTCACCTATCCGGCTGTCTCCCAGACAGCCTAAGTGACTATCGCCCAACCTATCTAATTAGGAACAGATTCCAATCTATCAACCAACCCATCCTCAGGGAAGTTCGCAACAAAAATAAGTTCATAGCTACTAACTTTATCCAAGAGCTAAAAAGTTTTAATTGGGCCCCCCTAAAACAACTCATCATCATCATCCCCTTTTTCCCATTTTACATGGGGTCAGGGTATCGTATTAACTGTCGTCATCTCTCTCGATTCAGTGCCCCTCTCCTGCCTTCTTCAACACTCATGCCTGACTGTCGCAGATCTTCTTTCACACAATCCATCCACCTCTTTGCTGGATGCCCTCGCTTCCTCTTACCTTCTTCCTGTCTGTCCCAAATCTCCCTCACCAGATTGTCTTCTGCTTTTCTACACATGTGCCCATACCATCATAATCTGTTTTCTTTGATCTTTTCTGCAATTGGAGCAACTTTGGCTTCTGCTCGTATGTCCTCATTTCTTCACCTGTCCCACAGTGTGCATCCTACCACCTTTCTCAGGCACTTCATTTCCATCACCTCTAGCTTCTTCAACTGTTCTGCCTTTACTGCCCAGGTTTCTGTACCATACAGTAGTACTGGTCGCACCACTGTCTTGTACACCTTACTTTTCAGCTTCTTTGGCATTCTTCTGTCATATATTACACCTGATACTCTATGCCAGTTGGCTGCAGCCCTCTGATTCTAGCTTTGACCTCTTCATTCAGACTACCCTTCTCCTCAACCACCCCTCCCAGATACTTGAAGCTGTTTACCTGTTCCACTATCTTCCCATCTATCTCTATTCTCAGCTTCTTCTGATTTCCCCAGTCTGCTGCCATTACCACTGTCTTATCTGTGCTTAGTTTCATCCCATGTGCCTTCAGATTTGCATTCCATTCTCCTATCCTTTGCTGAAGTTCTAGATCAGAGTCTGCCTGTACTGCCACATCGTCTGCATACAGCAGCTTTGTTGCTCTGACCCCTCCAACCTGTTTGCTGATGTAGTCCATTACCAGTATGAACAGCAGTGGGCTCAGAGCTGAACCCTGGTGTACACCCACTCCCACTGGGAACCCCTCAGTGAGGCCAAACACTGTTCGTACTTGAGTCACTGGGTCCTTGTACATAGCCTGTACTAATTCTACCAATGTTTCTGGGACTTCAAACCACCGCAGTACTGCCCAGATCAGCTTTCTTGGGACCTTGTCATATGCTTTCTCCAGGTCTAGGAAAGCCCAGTTTGACTCTCTCCTCTTCTCTAGTTTCTTCTCAAGTATCTGTCTCAATGCAAACATTGGGTCAATTGTGCTGCATCCTGATCTAAAACTGAACTATTCATCTCCCATCTTACATTCTACTATTCTGCGTATCCATTTATCAATCACCCTCTCCAGAACTTTCATGCAATGTGGTAGGAGTTTGATGCCTCTGTACTGTCCACAGTTGTGGATGTCCCCTTTGTTCTTGTACACTGGCATGAGTATGCTTATTCTCCAGTCATCTGGAATACACCTTTCTCTCCACACTACAATTAGTACCCTCAGGAGCCATTTCTCCCCTAGCTCACCCAGCATCTTTATCATATCTGATGTGACCTCATCTGAGCCTGCTGCTTTCCCTGACTTCATTTTCCTTAGTGCTGCTCTTACTTCTTCTAAGCTGGGCTCCTCTTCTACTCTCATTGTAGGCCGTTTCTGGGGCAGTACCACTTCTGTGGGGTTTTCTTCATTCAGAAGATGCTGGAAATACTCCTTCCGTCTGCCTTTGATGTCCTGTGGGCTGGTAAGCAGGTTGTTGCTGGAATCTCTTATGAAGGGTGTCTGACTATCTTCTTTATCTTTCTGTCTTTGCCTTGCAACCTGGTATAGTTTCTTTGTGCCCAATACTGAGTCACTTTCCAGAAGCTGATAGAGTGCCTCTGATGCCCTATTCTTTGCTAATGCAACTTCTTTCTTAGTTTCTTTGTTAGCCAACCAGTAGTCCTTCCTAGCTTGGTCAGTCTTTTCAATCTCCCACTTCTTCCTACACTCCTTCTTTCTTTTGATTACTTCCTGCACTTCTGCATTCCACCACCAGCTTTCCTTATGTACCTTATTTCCATACCTGGCTTGGCCACATATCTTTTCTGTAGTCTTAACACATGCTATTTTTAGGTGCTACCACTCTTCTTCAACTCCACCTATTTCCTCCTCTTCTTGGGGTGCTAGAGCCCTGAGTAGTTCCTTGAACTGCTGTACTTTCTCTCCAGTCAACTTCCAGGTCTTCAGCCTGGTCTCTGTTGACCTTAGAGCCTTCTCTGACAACAACTATCTCTAGACAAAGCCATTGAACATTTTAATATAACCTTCCTAAAAATCCTAAACCATCATGCATTCTCCCATACCATTAGAATAAAAACTAACTATGCCCCGTGGCTCACTAAAGACACTAAAACTAAAAATGAAAGAAAGGGACAAGGCCTGGATTCAATTTCAGAAAAAAAAAACATAAGTCTCAGACAAAACTATCTAGAACTCTGAAACAAAACCAAAAAGCAAATCAAACTAGACAAAGCTAATTACTATAAAAACTTGCAAGAAAAATATGCTCATAACCCCCAAAAATTCTGGGCCACACTAAATGTCATACTCCTCCCAGGAAAAAACACCACCCCATCCCCAGTGCTACCTACTAATCTTGAAGACATTTGCACACAATTTAACAAATTATTTACCGAAACTGTCCAGACCCTGTCCAATGCCCAAAAGAGTACTAGTAGCCCCACACCAACAAAGACCCCAACCCACCCCAATACTCAATCCAACACCCCCAAATTCAACCTTCACTCCGTGTCCACCAAGGTCATTTCTAAACTCCTTAAAAACTTAAACCAACCACACTAGCAGCTGATAGTCTACCGGTGGACTTCCTTCAGTTATCAGCTGATGCCATAGCCTACCCTGTCTCTATTCTCATAAATAGATCACGACTAGAAAGTAAAGTATCCACCTCCTGGAAAATTTCACATATCATTCTACTGCAAAAAGGAGGTAACTCCTTAGAGCTGACCAATTATCGTCCGATAGCAATCCTGTCACCTTTGTCCAAAATATTAGAAAGAGTGGGTCACTCTCAATTAATGCATTACCTCCAAGATAACAACCTTCTCTCCATTTCACAACATGGGTTTAGACCTTCCCACAGCAAGAGCACAGCTCTGCTATCATTCACGAATATAGTTAACCACCACAGAAACAAGGGTCTGTTTGTATCTTCCATATTCTTAGACTTATCAAAAGCCTTTGATATGGTTAACCATAGTATTCTTCTTAAAACTCAATCTATCTATCCTAAACATAAGCCCCTCCTCTATATCTTGGTTTAACAGCTACTTATCAGGCAATCAGCAAGCAGTTCTCTGGAAAGACCATCTGTCCCCCCTGTTGCCATTTACCATAGGAGTCCCTCAAGGGTTTATTCTTGGTTCCTTACTGTTCTCTCTATTTACTAACCACATCTCTTCATCCTCACCCTCTGCATCAATAGTACAATACGCAGATAACACTACCCTTCTTATTTGCAAAGCCCCCACCCTATATGAACTGCAATTCCTAACCCAAAACAACTTTACCCTAGCAGAAACGTGGTTCACCAATATCAAAATTCTTCTCAATCCCCCAAAAAAGCAAACTTATTCTCTTTGGCCCAGGAAAACCACCACCCCTAAATGATAATTTCTCCATCAGATCCAAAGACAACATTCAAATCCAACCACATACACTAAACTGCTAGGTGTAGAAACAGACAACAATCTTAAATTTGACATCCATATTGCACAAACCATCAAGAACGTTAACCACTTTATGACTAAAATCACCAAAACAACCATTGCAAGGACCCATCTTCTATCCATCCTCCTTTATGCCTCTCCTATCTTGACCAATCTTCACCAATCCGACCTAAAAAATGGAATCTTGCTACAACAAGATTGCCAAATTTGCTACCAAAGCCTCTTATAAGTCTCATCCCTGTCTATCACTTAAGCAGCTTGACTGGATGGAGCTGCCTCATATGCTACTACTCAATCAACTATCTACTGCACACAAACTCTACTACTTTCCCGGCCCAACCCCCACACTTCAGCAACTCATACAACCACACATACCCACTTGACCCCTTAGATCCAGCAACCAGAACCTCATTGTCATCAAGCACAGAAATGGTGCTGGCAAATCCCTTTTTGCCAGCACCATTGCCAAAAAATGGAGCACTCTACCAAGCCAGATAACTTTTACTACCTTCATTTCTCATTTTAAAAAGCTCCTGAAAACCCATTATCAAAATTATTGGCTATGCTCATGGCAATCACCAGGTTAATCCTTAACAAGATAGTATCTCAGAACCTCAGCTATTCACAGAGTTTGTCGCCTGAAAACTAAAAACTGTTTCTTTTTAATATTCTATACCTCAATGATTGATTATTGTATGATTTGTTAATCTCTGCCACATTGCCTATGTAAATTTTTTTTCTGTGCATGCAATGAATGCTCTCATATTCTGCAATGTAAGATTTATGTAATATACTTGTATACTGTGTGTTTTCTTGGAGCTTATCTTCTTGGGCCTCCACTGAAAATGGACCTGTGTCCAGTTGGACTTTCCCGGTTAACAAATGTAAAATAAAATAAAAATAAAATAAAACATTTTCTAGTGGCAGACTTTCTCACCTCTGTTAGCAATTGCTGCATGTCCTCAGTAAACAGGTGCCTAAGGGGAATTAAGACCCTCTCATCCAGGCAGTCAAATTGAAGTTGATTGGGATTGGGGTGTATCAACACCCTTAATCTTGTGTGAGTAAATCCAGTCTGTGTGGAAGCTTGTGGTAATTCCCCTCGCTATTGCCAGAAGAAGAGAGAGAACCACTGCTGCCTAGACCAGAAGGGAGTCACCAAAATTATCTTGGGAGATTCCTTCTGAATCATCAGAAGTACCCTGGATACCAGTGGAATTGTTGGAAAAGCATACTGGAACAGTCCTGTCTAAGGAAAGGAAAAGATTTCTGTTTTCCAGGCCTTCTTCTATGGAGTCCTGGAGCAGAATTTTGCCGGCTGATTGTTTAGAGCCAAGGCAAATAGGACTACTGGAGGAACTCCCCACAGATGGATAAAATCTTGAAGACCACCTGATCTATTTTCCATCTGTGAGGGTCTGCCTTTGTCCTGATCAGCTTGTCTGCCACAGTTTTGCTCTGGTGGAATGTAGGATTTTACAAAGTGACATTGTGCTGTGAAGCTGTATCTCAAGCTAAAATGGCTAATATGCAAAGGAGTACAACTTGGTTCCCCCTTGCTTGTTGATGTACCACATGACTGTGGTATTGTCTTTGACAACTTGAAAAGGTTCAGGGGACCATTGATGTCATGTCGGAGATGCCAGAGAGCTAAGTGCCTTGACCGTGGCATGTGTTTCTTCTATATTTATGTGCTTGCAACTGTCCAAGGTATCCCATATGCCTTGCATGATTATCCCTGTTAAAATTGCTCCCTACACAAAGTCCAGGCCATCTGTGGTGACTGCTTTGAAGCAGGGGGAGAAGGGGAGATCTGGGTTTAGGGAAATTTGCTGTCTCCACCAAGTGATTTCTGTTCTGACAAGCCCCAGCACTGGGATTTGAAAAGACAAAGGATGTTGGTGCTGTGACCAAGGACACTTCAGATACCATTGTATCTTTCTCATATGGGGTCTTGCCAAGGGTATCATGACAGTCATAGATGCCATGAGGACCCATATCCTGAGGTATTCCCTCACAGTTACTGAAGCCTTAGTGAAAAACCTTAGACATAGATCTAGATTTATTTATTTATTGACATTTGATTACCAGGAAAGTCTGATTGAGTAGATGACCATTTTCAGTGCATGCCCGGGCAGAAAAGCTCCAAAGTATTACAAAACATTTTAAGAACAATAATTTTAAAATCTTCAAAAATAATGCAAACACATCTATAATTTAAATGATTATGCCAAATTAGTCATAATGTAAAACATTGGCTAAGAACAGAAACAATTTATATGAAAATGATTTAGAGAAGTTTTAGCCAGTTTAATGAGAAATTAAAAGTAATTTAGTATAATACAAGCAGGAACTGCAATATAAAGTGAGGGAAAAAACAGTGTTATGGCATATTTAAAAAGAGTGTTGGGAGAGGAATTGACTGAAGTAAGGAAGTGAGTGAAGAAGGGATAGTAAGGAGGTGTAAGGTATAAACAGGTACTTGCTCATACTCAGAAAGATAGTTTATCCTGGCGTTGAGCAAGAACAAAGTCAGATATAGAAACAGTTACTCCTGTGGAAGAAAAGCTCTTTGAACTGAGATGTCTAGTTAATACCCAGGAAAACAAACTTGGTTGAAGGAGTCAGAAAAAGACTTTTGAATATTCTCTTGGAATACCACCCATGTGAGAGATTCCATGACTATTTGAAAAAAAAAAAACTCTGCAAAGATAAAGAAATCATCTAAATATGGAATATGTGTATACCCTATAGCCCAATGAACTATAACTGGAGCTAGACACTTTGTCAACACTCTTGCTGCAGTGGATAGTCCAAAGGGTAAGGCAGAGAATTAATAATATGATATAGACAAACAACACCTTAAGAAACACCTGAAGTCTAAATGAATAGATATATGATATTAAGCATTTTTTTAAATCTAGTGTTACCAGGAAACTTAAGTAAGGAAAAAGTAACAGATTCTGAAGTGGTAGCATTCTGAACTTGGGCACAATGACAAACAATTTTAGGAAAGAAAGATCCAGAACTAGTCTCAAAGCATCTTCTTTCTTTGGCACTAAAAACATCATTGAATAAAAACCTTTCCGAACCTGGGAAGGAGGAACTGGTTCTTCCATCCCCTAAGACCTCATGTGTTGAAGGACATGGGGACGTAGAGGAGTCTGCTCTGGTGGTTGAGGAATTACCCCCATCTGCAACCTTGATGAATGATCTTCAGAACTCATATGTCTGAAACAATATGTTGCCGAGAGAAAATGAAGATTCAGACTTTCTGAAAGGGAAAATTGACTGCCAGGGTGGGTGGGTGGGTGGGGGTCACGGTCCCTTAAAACATTTTTGGACTGTCCTTGTTTTTTTTGGGGGGGGCTGAATTCTTTATGGACCCATCCTACCATTTATTCTTAAATTTCTGTTTACCCACATTTTGGTGAGACTGTTTATTTTGTTTTTTTGCTGAAACTGGATGAAGGGTTAGTGAATCCCATAAAATTTTGAAAAAAAAGGACTGAAAAATTTTAGAGATTCCCTTTATCATCTTACTCCTTTCATCTTAATTTTTGATAACCTCTACAGCACAAAAGCCAGAAACTAAGCCTCTACCCAAATGAGAATGTAAAATCTCATTTTTCACGTCATCTGAGAGGTTCATAGATTAGTACTAAGCTAACTGCCCTTGCAAGCCATTTTAAGCCTAGAAAATTATCCCTTGTGAGACTCAAACACTACACCTTGTGTTTATAAGGCAAACATCTTAACCATTAGGTCACCCACCCTCCCAACCCGCAAGGTTCAGAGAATGCAGCCAGGCAAACCTCCTCAAAACAGCCATGGAGGAATTATCAACTGAATCTTACATATGCACTGTAAACAATGAATTGTGACCTGTCAAATGGAAGAAACTAAATTATTTAAAGCATATTTTTCTCATAAGAAGAAATTGTAGACAAAATATTCCTTATACTTTCTCAGTTAGTCAGAATTAAGTTTAACATATGAGCCTGACAGTTCAAAATTCTGATAATCAATCAAAGTTGCAGAAGCATATACTTTTCCTCCATACTTATCAATAATCTTTCCATCCTTGTCAGAAAGAGTATGATTGGAATTAACCAAATGTATAGCAGCAGTACAATTAGCTAAAGCTATAGCTGCTGGGTCATGTTTAGGATGAGCGTGTAAAGGTATTTGAAAAAAGAAAAATTTAAAAAAGATTGAGGAACTTCATACATTCTGTCTGCCTTTTTAGGGGCAGCAGGCTGATTATCAGGAAATTTGCAGGCAGCGGCACACATATCCTCGAGACCTGAGAGAACTTTAGGAATTGGTGCAGGTTCTGGAAATTCCTTCCATAACAACTTTGTATTTTCTGAGGGACTGAGAAATACCGGTGTTCTCCCATTGAAAACACTGGCACATTCTGATAATAGTCTCAGGGAAACATAACCACAAAGGGAGAATCAGAAACTGAGCTCTCCTCTGAATCTGAATCAGAAAACTAAGGAGAAAAACCTGTATCTGCCTCTCTATCATCCTGCCCATATTCGGGACCTTGGCTCTTTAGGAAAAGAAGTATCTCTTTTTCTTTTACCAGAAAACAAATGTTCAATAGCCTGAGTTAGACCTCGAGCCAGGCCCTGTAAAATACTCCTGTATAAGGAAATTTGAGGAGTAGATACATGTTTAAACAGAAAGATAAATAAAGTAGTCAGACACCCTTCATAAGGGATGTGAGCAACAACCTGCTCACCAACAGCACATCAAAAACAAAACCTGTGCAATAGCTGTACTGCCCAAGACAGAGCCTACAATGAAAGAAGAGGAGCATCCCACCATAGAAGTAAGAACAGCAGTAAGGAAAATGAATTCAGGGAAAGCAGCAGGTCACAGAAGGTATAATAAAATATTGGGTAAGTTAGGAGAAAAATGGCTCCTGAGGGTGCTCATAGCAGAGTGGATTGAATGGAGTAGCAAGATGACTGGAGAATAAGCATACAAATGCCAATCTTCAAGAACAAAGGGGACATTCACAACTGTGGGCATTACAGAGGTATCAAACACCTGTCACATTGCATGAAAGCTCCAGAGTGGGTGATTGATAAATTAATATGCAGAGTAGTAGAAAGTAAGACAAGACAGTTCAGACTGATAAATTAATACGCAGAGTAGTAGAAAGTAAGACACGACAGTTCAGATTCAGATTAGGATACAACACAACTGACCCAATGTTTGCAATGAGACACATAGTTGAGAAGAAACTAGAGATGAGGAAAAAGTCCAACTGGGCATTTCTAGACTTGGAGAAAGCATACAACAAGGTCCCAAGAAAGCTGATTTGGGTAGTCTTGCGTTGTTTCCAAGTCCCAGAAACATTGGCATAATTAGTGCAAGCTATGTACAAGGACCCAATGACTCAAGTATGAACAGTGTTTGGTCTCACAGAGGGGGTCCCAGTGGAAGTGGGTGTGCATCAAGGGTCAGCTCTAAGCTCAGTGCTGTTCATACTGGTGATGGACTACATTAACAAGTAGGATGGAGGGGACAGATCAACAAAGTTGCTGTATGCAGAGGATGTGGCTTTACAGGCAGACTGAGGAAGAACTTCAGCAAAAGATGGAATGCAAAACTGAAGGCACATGGGATGAAACTGATACAAATAAGACAGTTGTAATGGTAGAAAATGGGGGAAATCAGAAGAAGTTGAGAACTGAGATAGACGGGAAAATAGTCAACAGCTACAAGTATCTGGGAGGGGTGGTTGAGGAGAAGGGAAGTCCGAATGAGGGAGTCAGAACGGCTGCCTGAAAAAAAAAAGTTAAGCAAACAACATTTGCCACCACAGAACGGTGTTGTTTAAATTTTTTTTTTTATTTGCGTGTGTGACTGAAAGAAGGACCGACTGTGTGACTGGCAGTTTGTTCCATGGCCAAGCCAAAAATGGTGCCTATTTTCCAGGGAAAAAACAAGCTAACTCAGTAAAAAGCACTTTAAAACACTTTGTCACCCCCAAAATGTAAAATAAGCTAAATTTCTTCTCACTTCCAAGATGAATGCACAGTAACGGCTCAATTTCAGCTCTCATAATGTGAAAATAGAAACCTAGAAAAATAAAAGAGCCTGTGAATATGTTATTTTGGGTAAATTTCAGTTAATTGATAGTAAGTGCACTGCATGGATGCCAGCGAAAAAGAAATTTAGAGAACCTGAAAGAAAATCAGTCACAAAAGGTTAGGAGAAAATATTGACTGGGAAGAATCCTACAGCTATACAGCAAAAAGCAGTTTAAGCTTCAGCTTTGGTACAAAACATGACTTTCAGTAATCTAGAGGAAAAAATAAGTCAAATGTGCTCAGAAGTGATTAAAATAAACAAAATACTGAAGGAACCCATCAAGGAGGCTGGAAAATGGAATAATCTTTAGACAGATATTCAAATGAGGTGATAAAACTGCAAAAAGCAGAAGTCAAAATGAAGAAATAGCTGTCTAAGTATGAGAATGCTCAACAAGAGATGTTTCAAAAAATGATAGAATTAGAGAAAAGAGCACATAGGGAAAAACTGAGATTTTCTACTTTACCACACAAACTGGAAGGAAGAGACTGTATTAATTTTATCAAAGCACAAATAAGCAGCTGGACTGGTACTCCACAGCAGCAGTTGTTAAATGAAAGGACACATAGTGTTTATACTCCAAACCTGGTGACGAGAAAGCAGCCAAGACCTCTAATAGTGAAGATGCAATCCTACCAGCAGACAGAGACAGAGTTGATTCTGACAAAACTATGGCAGGACAAAATACTAAAACTTGGAGACAGTAGAGTATTTGTGGAAAATAATTACTTACTGTACACCAGGCAGAAGTGGAAAATGATTGCTTACTGTACACCAGGCAGAAGAGGAGTAAATTTATTCCAGCAATCAAAGAGTGTTGACAAGCAGATGTGAGATTTAAACTGCTGCATCCATCTATCTTCAGAATATTTTTTGCCCTGGAGGGTCAAAGTAATTTTTTTATGCAGAACATGCTAAGGAGGAAATACAAAAGTCTGTCCAGCAAAAAGAGAGCTATCAAGGTTGCGTGTGTGTGTGTGTGTGTGTGGGGGGGGGGACTTTCGTTCTTATCCTTCTAATAATAAAGCTCATAGAGTGACTATGTCAGTGCAACCTTGCCCAATGTTCCAAAGGAAAATGCTTGAGAGACAGAGAAAAGTACAGGCACAGGAGTTGATTAGAAGAACCAGGAATACTTTGGAAATAAACCAGAGATTAGAGTTGAGAGATGGAAATCAACAAAGAGAAAGCTAGTGACTTGGAAATTAATGAATACATGTGGGACTACAAAGCATCAACCACATTTATGAAATATGGCTGAAGAAGGAAATCTGGAAATATTGGACTTTTTTGGCTTTGTTAACCTTGTAGTAGAGGACTCACTCCAAAGCATATGCTCTACGTCACATCATGAATATTTGGAATGGGGAAAAGGAAGGAAAGAGATAACTATAAGTAAAACAATTTTTGTTCTTAACAGTATTTTTATACAACATGGCATGTACTGCATGTAATATAGTAAAGCATTTCCAGTTATTTTGTGCGCTTTAGGGATATTAAAGTAAAAAACGCTCTCTCTTTTTCTGTTCTTTCTTTCTTCATGTTTAGTCTTAAAAAATGTAGGTACTGTAATACAAAAAGAGAAGAAAGCCTGAACAAAAGCACATTTAAGACAATGGGCTGTAATCTTGAGTTATTGGGGGGGGGGGGTACTGGTTGTAAAAGTACACACATCATGATATAAGTAAAATTGATATGCTTTTTCTTACTTTTGCATAGGGGAATGACTGGATCAAGGCCCTTGGCTTAATCTAACAACAAGTTTTAAGTGAAAGCAAGCAAATAAACACAATACTGAATGTAATGAAATGTTTTCTTTAACAAACAAATGTTCACAGTGCAACATGAGAAACTTGTAGCTGAAGGCAGCAGTGTATCTGGTTCTCATGTTTCTATGGAGATAAGCTGATAAAATGCAATAAAGGCAAACAATGTTTTTCTTTTAATGAATAGGATCTAATGTTTCCTGAAAGCATTGAAGTTGTTTTCTATATCTGGGAGAGGAATAAAGATAAGTCAAAAACAGACAGCACTTAACATAAGTAGAAGCACAGGCTGTACCATGCATCTAAGCATGGGTAACCTTAATTATAGGGTAACTAACTCCTGTGACTGTAACTGTCAATTTGAGACAGTTGTTCCTATTGGGAGGGTTAAACTTCATTATTTGGAGATGTACATAGTTTTGTGTGTTTGTATTAAGTTAATAGGCTATGGTGCTGTTCTTAGGATGTGTTTGTTTTTTTCATTTGAGAGTTTTCATTAAAACAAATAGTCTTGTAAAATATGACATAGGTTTGATTGGATATGACAATAAACAACTGTATAAAAGATCAACCTGCCAAACATTATTGTGTGCATGTAATACAAAAACTGAAACTAGGCATTTTTTAAAAAGCTGTTATATATAACAGGTGGGAATAATAACTTCTTATAATAAGGGCAGGCCTTTCCATATTATCATTCAGCAACAATGGTCTCACATGTATATAAAAAAGACAGTATCAAACTATAATAAGAAATACAGAGTGCAAATAGCTATGCTACAAGAGACACATTTAGAAAGAACTGTGCATATGAATTTGATAAAGAAAGCATTTCAGGATGGTTATACTTTGGAATATCGGGGACAAAGGAAAAATGGAGTACTTATATTAATTGCAAGAGGAGCTCCAATAGTGATAGAAGAGGATAAAACGATAATAATGGTAGATTTGTAGTACTAAGGGGCTACTGGGAAGGGAGGAGTATTACACTGGCATTTATTTATATTCCATCTAAAACTGCTATAATGGGCTTTAAGAAAATTCTGGGAGAAATAATCAGCTTTCAGTAAGGACTATTACTTATAAGGGGGCACTAAAATTAGATTTGTAGCAGTGAAGATGTGTTTGGTGGTCCCAGAAGAGAAAATATAGTGAAAGAAGGTAGATTTTTGAAGAATTTTATAAAAATAGTTGGCATAGAAGATGTGAATTCAGTACTAGGAGTTTGGAGTGAATTTACATATTTTTCCTCAAGATACAAAACTGGGCTAGGCTAGACAGAATTACATTTTGCAGGAACATTTGCATTTAATTGAAAGCAGTCATTATTTTAGAGCATGTGCCAGTAATAACTAAAATAAAAACACAGGGTAATAAAATACAAATGAGGCACTGACACCTTCCCACCTATCTGTTGAAAAGAGAGGAATTTAAGGAATGGGTAGTGGAAATTATTCAGGAGGTATTAGAAAAGATAGATATTTCGTCTGAAAATATAGCTAAGGAGTGGGATAAAATTAAAGTGGAGTTTAAAACTAGGGTGGAAATAAAGGAAAGGGAGATATGGCTAAGAAGTAACAAGAACTATTTAGAGGGATTGACAGAATGGGCAAGTCTCACAGAACAAGAAGAGGAGCAACTGCAGCATGCTAAACAGAAAATAGGGGATTACCTTGATATTATGCATGAGTTTAGAAAGACTGCTGTTAAGCAACTGTTTTTGATAATAACTCTAGAACACAAAAATGCTTAGTGCAATGACTCAGGCAACAGAAAGTAGAAAGGGCTGTCACCAAGCTTAGGAAGCCTATAACAAGGAAGATAGCAAGAGATCCTCTAGCGGTATTAAAATATTTCTGAAATTCTATGAAAGTTAGTATAAAGTAGAGGAATATGGAAATCAAGAAAAGGTACAAATGGAAATGTTTATGGAATTATTAAATATGCCAAGGTTAGAGGTAGATAAGGCTCAATTACTAACAGTTAGGATAGGAGGAAATGAGTCCCAAGAAATACATGGTATTCCTGTGAAAGTTTGGAAGCTAGTAGAGAAGAAACTGATAAAAAAATGGAAGGTTTTGTTTAACAGTATTTTAAGAGAAGGAGAGATACCAACATCCTGGAAGTAACTGGTGGCACCTGTAATACCTAAAGAGGGTAAAGATCCATCAGATCCAACTTAATACAGGCCCATTTCAATAATAAACCATGATTATAAGGTGTTTATATCTCTAAACATGAAAAGAATGGCAAAAGTGATGACAAATTGATAGAGATGGCTCACTGTGGTTTTGTGGAGGGGAGGCAAACATTTGACAACATTAACAGAACACTGATGATCCAGAGGGAAGCAAAATGTAAGAAAATAGTACTGTTGTTCTTGGGTCTTGATGCAGAGAAAGGATTTCACAGAGTAAGCTGGGACTTTTTGAGCAGGGCAATGTTAACATTTACATTCTCTGATAAAATTATAAGGTTGATTAAGAGGATATATGAGGGATCAGAGGTGAAAATTAAAGTAGGTGGGTTCCTCTCTGATAACTTATGCTTGAGCAGAGGAATCAGGCAGGGGTGTCCTCTTTAGCCTTTGTTATTTGCATTATGTTTAGAACCATTGGCAAAGAAGATAAGGGACTCAGAAATTCAATGATATAATTGGTATAGTAGTCAGGAAAAGCTGGCTCTATTTGCAGACGATATTATTTTATACCTGATAAAACTAGAAAAGGACATTTCAGTGTTGTGGAACATTTTGAGACAGTTTCAAATCGTTTCAGCATACAAAATGAATGATGCTAAAA